>NW_027494155.1:0-20206 GCF_021521415.1 Bidens hawaiensis | reverse complement strand
TAATCAAACAAACATCAGTTGTTACCAATTTATCCCCTGTTTTATACATAAACTCAACCAAACCAAAACCAATCTAAATTCACTCAAATTCACAATCCAATCCACTCAAACCTTCCTTAATCTGTTCCGAACACAAACCAAATCAAACTCAATCCATAATTAACAGATTCATCTGTTAATTCGATCAATTTCAAATTAACCTTAATAATACCGAAAACTAATTGAATACACTTCAATTAACGAGTCAATAACACTAAATAAAGAGCAATCGAACAACCGAAAGCTCTGATACCACTTGTAAACACCTTAGATCTATCAATACGACATCGATTACCTAAATAGATCTAATCCCTTAAACGGATCTAGTTCATAATTATACTCTTAATTAGATATATATATATATATATATATATATATATATTAGTTATTAGATATATGTATTAGTAATAGGTTAAGTGAAGTATTGATCGAGAGAGAATATGGACAGAGGTTCATTACTCAATAATCAAAGCTTAACATTAACAGGATATGAAACCCCTATAAATAAAAGATAGAACCAATTCGTTACACAACCCGTAACGAATTGGATCCAGTCCGTTAACTTATAGACACATAAAAGAAAAGCATAATGAATCTTTGATTCGTTATGGCCCCATTCGTCAACATTCCATGACGAATGGGAACATACATAACGAACTAGCAGTCCATTCGTTAAACATCCTTAAAGAATGGACTTTACATTAAATGAACTGACTAATTCGTTAAACATCCTTAACGAGTTAGTCTTACATTAACGAACTCAAGTAAATTACATAAATGCCCTTACTATTAAATTATTCATAAATTACATATGATAATTATAAAGACTCGATAAGACAAAACCGTGCACTAACAAAGTAGAATAATCTAACCAAATATGGATAAATCTTTCTTCTTTAATGGTGATGGATGATGATGATGATGACCTCCAAGCCTTCAAACTCTCCACAAGATCTTCAATATGAGTGTAAAGTGGTTGTTTTATAAGTGAAACCCGTATAGAATTCTCTCCAAGCGCACCAAGAAAGTGCAACATGCACCTTTATTTATAGGTTATCTGGACAGTCAGGCACGACCCTGTGTCTCTGAAGCACGCCCCTATGGCAGCTGTCCAGTCACACTAAATGCTCAGTCTGATCGTACATGATGACTCACCATAGGGGTGTGCTACGTGAGGCAAGACTTTTTGGGTGTCCGTTATATATTCTTTTGTCTTTTCAGGAAAGGTGACCACGACTCCATTTTCCCTAAAGCACGGCCCTGTGTTCAGTTGTCAAGTACTTTGTCTTTCATTGTAGATTTTTGTCTATTCTTGCACAGAAAAGCATGTGGGCGTGTTTCGTGAAGCATGGGGGTGTGTTTTGCTGTTTTCTTAGATTTTCTTTGATTTTTCTTTGCATTTTCATTTTTTTCTTCGTTTGAGGCTTGGATATACCTGAAAATATATTTTAACATGATGAGTAGTTATTTGAACTATATTATACGATAAAAGTTGCAGTTTTTAGAGAATATTCGATGCTTAAAAGATGTATAATTTTATATACATCACGTAAAAACTTGTTGAATTTCTCGACAATATGATATGCATTGTCTCAACGGTAGTCTTCAATAGTGGACAAGGGTGACTCATATATCTTGAGTAAGTCAACCTTGCAGAGACCTACCATCTAGTGTTCATCGAAGAAGCGGAGGTGATGTATGCTTTCATAGTGGATGATCACCTCACCGCTGCTATTGTCAAACTCCCACGAGACAAAGTCATAGAGAAGATCGTCTTCGAAAGTCATGCCTTGCAGAATAGGTTCTCCATGGTCTTCAGGCATCTTGTATCTCCATCATTTTCTCTTCTCTCCAGTAATTGGATTGACTTCTTTTGGAAGTGTGTATGACCTACCAGGATTCAAGGAAAAGTTTGGATAGTCATCCTTCCACTTGTGGCTGAGAAATCGCTTGTACCATCCTTCGACCCTAGGTTCATCCTCGCCGCGACCCACTGTCCTTCTAAAATAATTCATGTTAAATTGGGACATGGTGTGCATATCAGCATAAGTTAGATATGTGAGGTTGCCATTTGTACGTTGAATAGCCCAACTTTTGCTATCTTTGTGCCATAGGGCATAGAGGATGGGAGAGGTATCATGATACGGCTTCAACCTCCACCACAAGCTTGCCATTTTGCTCACGCGATGGTGCTTGTTCTTTCTCTTTCTTTTCTTTTGGGCATTCTTGGCAGGTAGAGTGACAGCGGGCTCTTCAGCTAGTTCTTTCTTATCCCTTTCCGGAGTATCCATCATCATCATCCACGGCTTCTTAAACTGGTGAGCTGGTATCTACAAAAGAAGAAACATTAAAAATGGAGGCTATTTCAGCCTCAACTGCAACGTCAGCATCTCGGGTTCTTTAAGCTTAACTTGGCGAGTCTTGTTGATTAGCCTTATGTCCACCAGTGGCTTCATCACTACCACTGTCATCATCATCATTACCTCTTCCACCACGCGATTCATTAAAACTATCAAACGGATCTTCATCATCATTATCATCGTCGACATTCTCACCTTCATCATTATCACCATACGAGTCATCATCATCGGACTCGTCATCATATCCATCATCACCGTCATCACCATCATCACCATTACCACCTTGAATGACCTATTATAGTACAATGGGACCAATCACAGGATCGGTAGGAGCACTTACTTGTGCAACCGATGTAGTTTCAACAAGCGTAGAAGTCATTGCACTGACCGGCCTAGTTGTGGTGGCAGTAGTAGCAACGATTTCAGTACTCGTAAGGTTCCAATGACCATCACTGGCTCCTCAACACCAGCACTCACACCAACACCACTTCCACCAACCTCCTTTCTCGAGACATCAGGAATGATTCCATGAAGCATACCTTGAGCTCTAACCCTTTTGGCGTCAGTGACTAGAGTGGTGAGTGTTGATATTCTTTTGTTGCTATGCTCAGTCTTTGGCTCGTTGGCTCGTAAGAATCTCCTAAAAAGTCTCCATTATATGTGTCCTCAGATTGTTGACATCTTCATTAGTCAATCGCATCACCTCCATAATAACAAGGTAACGATTGACAAGATACTCGTTGACACGGTTCTGACTTTCGTTCAAGTCATGTTGTTCCTCCATCTCTCCTTCTAGCTGCTCGATCATCGATCACAGCCTCACATTCTCACCCATCAACCTGTCCACATCCCTGGAAGAACTAGACCCTCCTTCCAACAAGCTAACCATTGAAGTAATTCCTTTAATCTCAATCAAAATCTTATCAATAGTTGAGTCTAACTCCCTCCTCAGATTGTGTGCATAGTTGGAGGAGGAAGGAAGATCAGTTTCTAGATTAGAAACTCTTTATTGGAGTCTTTCCATTTCATCATGTTGCTCAGCATTCCTCAACGAGTTTTAATTGACCAACTGTTGTTGAGTGTCAATTCTTTTCTGTAGGTTGTCAATCCACCCACGCTGACTCTCAATCCAAGCTCTATCCAGCTCTCTATCTTGTTCAAGCCCGCAACCTAAGATGCAAGTGAATCACACTATCTCATCACCTGCTCATTTATAACTTGTTGATCTTTGACAAACTTGATCAACAGAAGCTATCTTTTTGCTCGATTTTCATTTTCTTCCTCAAGTGCTCTTATCCTATCAAGGATAGGATCTCGAAACACAGGGGACTTCTTAGATTTATCACTAGACAGGGGTTTGGCTTATATGATTGGGCTTTTGAGTATGGAGGGAGGTGTGGTTGAGATTGTTGATTGTGGAGTAGTTTGGATTGGAATGGTTATGGTTTAGATAGGAAACGATGTAGTGATGGCTAAAGGTAGGCTTATAGGTTTGGTTGTGGTGGGTATGGTTTGTGAGATGGTTTGGGAAAGGATTGAATATGTGAAAGTGGAAGTCCAAAAGGATGATCCTCTAATAGGTGAAGTGAATTGATATGTAGGTGAGTTACGGGTGAGGTGATCCTAGGTGGTGATAGGGTTTGTTGGATGGGTTGGGTCTCGGCTTGGGTGGTTATGAGAAGGTTTTCTAGGAATGATGGCATAGGTTCATCTAACCTAGATGGTGAGGTTTCGGGTGTTGTTACAGGCTCGTCTCTAAGGGTTCTAGAGGTAGTGGACTTTGATTTGGATTTGGGTTGGGATTTTGATTGGGCTTTGGTAAACTTAACTTGTTTGGCTTTAAGTCTTTATATGGTTTGGGCTAGTGTGGTGGGTGATCCTATGTAAGGATCATCTAATGTGGTGGTTGGTGATGTGATAGGCAGTGTGGTAGGTGGTGGTTGTGTGTCTACTAGGGATTCAGTTATCATAGCAGAAATGGAAGGAAAGATTACCTTAATAGTCAGCATCTTTGTAGAAGTGAACTTCTTGGAGTCCTTCATCCGCTTCAAACATTTCGGAGGGCGCTCGGGCTCCTCCTCTTCAGCGGCAGGCTCCACAGCAGGTGCCTTGGATGATTCAACGGTCTTTCATTTTCCTTTGTCGTGAAGCTTCTTTGTACGGTGTTCACTTTCAACATCAGTATGGGTTCAGCCTCAGTTGCCTCAGGATCCTCAGGCTCTTCCTATTCTTCAACATCATGACCATCATCGTCATCATCATCCCCATTATCCCCTTCTTCCTCAACCTTAGTCTCATCACTATCGGGTTCAGTATAAGCGAATTAACCAAACTTTACAACGGGATCTTGACCCTTGTACTTGTATACACTTCGTTCTTTTGATTCCACCATTGCTCTAAATACGGTTTGGTTAACCATCTTCGCATTATGAGGTTCAAATGGTTCAACAACCTCTTCTTATTCATCAACTTCCTCCGGATACAAGGTCTTCGAATATCCGGCAACAAATCATCCATAATAAGTTGTACAAAGCGAAGATACATTATCCTCGTCTTCTTCGCAAGCACATTGTATTACATGTGCTTGAAGAACAACTTGGAATAGTTGTACTTCCTTTGATGAGTCAAACAATACATAATCCCGACCCACTCAATGCTCAGCTTGTCGAACCCACCCTTTATAAAGACAAGCAATGTGCAACCACATTAAACAATAGCTTCCAATATGATGGCATATGCCTCTTTTCACACGTACTCCATTTTATGTCATACCCAATCTCCCGGAGATACCTTGTAATATCTTCCTTTGCAAATTTAGCAGACGGGTCATCAGCACTATCCTTGATCTATAAAACCCTTCTAATAACATCCTCATTAACCGTTATCCTTTGGTCTGCCACTCTTGAAGTAATAACAGTCCCCTTCTTCTCAGTCCTTGAATTTGCTCAAAATTGTTCAACCCACGAATCATGAATTTGCGGGTTGGCAGATTTAGCATACATGAAAGCGCACATTTGTAGTCCCTTGATCATAGAGGTGAGCACATTGTATTTCCTCTTTTTAGGAAGCTCTAAAGGAGAATACATATTATGTTGCTACAATAAGATGCAAAAGAAACATAAGTATTGATCATTGAGTTTCAAAAACATAAGATTATATTATGTACAAACTAACAAATAAGGTGAATAACAATTTAAAAAATAAAACCAAAAATAAAACTTAAAAATTTACATAAAATTTTTGATCAAAGTTGTTTGAAGATGTTAAGTCCAAGTTAATCTACTCGAATGGTCATAAAAGTCTTTATAAGTTGATATATTAAGATTACAAGTCCCAACTATTCTGATCGAGTATGAATTAGATCAGAATAATTCAAAACTTTTAAGTCTGAAAATTATCCAAGTGTCAACTAATCTAATTGAATCTGAAAGTAATCTAATCTAATTGTTAACTAATCTAATCGAATGATAATTCTATTAGAATGTTTTAAGTGGATTAGATTACGATCAGAATCATTAGAATTTCCTTTTAAGTATAAACTAATCTAAATTAATCGAATCCTAAACCAAACTAATCGAATGTCAATTCGATTAGAATAGTTTATGAATAGATTCGATTAGAATTAAGATTATTAAAATTTTGAGCTCAAGTGTCATGTAATCTAATCGAATGATATATTCTAATCTAATCGAATTAGAAACTAATCTAATCGAATGGCAATTCGATTAGAATAAATTCAAAATTCGATTCAAATTAAATTAAAATTTGACTAGAATTGGATATTCCTTGGAGAAACTCTCAAACTCCTAATCTATTCAAATCAAATCCCTATTCGATTAGAATCTATTAACTTTTCCAAATGTAATATTTTCTTATTTTCTAGGTTCAAGGTATCCTGTGTTGAGCTTTTGGGTAACTTACACCCATCTTCAAACTATGTTATAAGGTCAATAGAGATGAAAATGGTCCTATAAACCCTAAAATCTTAAACACTCCAACAAAAACTCAATTAAATCAATCCAATGGTTCCTTATGATGATTATAACCAGATTATGACATCAACATAAACCAAAAACAACACAAAGTATCCCTTTGGGATCTGAACAGTTCCGTCAGGAATTGTTCAAGGAACAAGAACATGTTGAAGAAGATGAACATCAAGAATGATGGATAACCAAAGGTGATAGATTCATTGCGATGATTATCAAGTATAATAATGGAAGCAGTTTTTTGAAATTTGAATCTATGGTTTGAAAGATGAAGGATGAAGGCGGTGGAGAAAAGGTATATATATATAGAGAGAGAGAGAGAGCAGAGAGTGTTTGGATATTTGAAAGTGAATGAAATCGATGATATATTAGTTGGCCTGATGTGCGAAAATATATATATAAATAGTAAACACAAATCGCAACTCGACACTAAGTCTTGAATTTATAAAACCAAACAATCCTAACTAAGCTTCACACAAACGGCAAGTGTACCGGTCGCATAGCAGCACAGTCTAATGGAAGTCCGGATGTCGAACACAAATACATGTGAGAGCGGCTCAGATAATTAACCCTAATCTAAGTCCTGCCTAAATAATATATTTCTTAATCTTATTTATTTAAAACTAACTTAACTAACGGTGGAACTTAACGAAACTAACTGGAAACTTAACGGGATTTAACGATAATAAGAAAACAAATCACCTAGGTAAGATGACTTAACGGGTATAGGATGGCTCACAAGTGTTTGAAACCGGCGTCTAAAGATTAACTAACGGTGCTAACAAGTGTTTGAAACCGGAGTCTAAAGATGAACTAAGATAGATGTAATCAAGGCAACTGGGTCCCTACGGTCAGTTTTACCAGAAAACCCTAACAACGTCTATTTAGCTTTTTAATTTACGGTTGTTTATTTACGTACCCTAATGATTTATTACATGGTCCGTATCAAAATCACAATCCTCACTAAGGCTAGAGCTAATTACAAACCTAGGAAGAGAGGGGTAGTTCAATAATAAGGATAAAATAACTCGACTTACAAACTAACTTAGTCGATAGCTAGAAAACCGCACGTGGTCTCGCAACGGGTAACTAAATCAACTAAAGCAGAGAGATAAGCTAACCCCTAAGGTTTTGGTCCAACTCAAAGGGTATGATCCTACTGAACTAAATGATTCAAGAAACATAAACCCTAATGGCTAACAAGTGTTTGAAACCGGCGTCTAAAGATGAACTAAGATAGATGTAATCAAGGCAACTGGGTCCCTACGGTCAGTTTTACCATAAAACCCTTACAATGTCTATTTAGCCTTTTAATTTACGGTTGTTTATTTACGTACCCTAATGATTTATTACATGGTCCGTATCAAAATCACAATCCTCACTAAGGCTAGAGCTAATTACAAACCTAGGAAGAGAGGGGTAGTTCAATAATAAGGATAAAATAACTCGACTTACAAACTAACCTAGTCGATAGCTAGAAAACCGCACGTGGTCTCGCAACGGGTAACTAAATCAACTAAAGTAGAGAGATAAGCTAACCCCTAAGGTTTTGGTTCAACTCAAAGGGTATGATCCTACTGAACTAAATGATTCAAGAAACATAAACCCAAATGGCACGCGTCTACCACAATCAATCAACACACTCAGTATTAACCGAACTAGCAATTAACGACTACACGAAACAAATTCATGCAGTAATCAACTACTCGGGGCTCATACAACCTAACATACATCTAATGGCAGCAAGGTTCATGGAATAATATCACAAATTATGAACTCTACAATAACTAAATTATCAAACACGAAATCAGCACCCGAAAAGTGATAAATCAATCGTTAAACATCAAACTTAGGTGATTCTAACCAATCTAGCCAATCATAATCAATGAACGGTAGAAAATATATATAAAAGTGATGAACATGCTCATATAAATCTGATTACAAAAGGTTTGAATGATTAAAACTCAAAAACGAACTTAAAATCGTTAAAACAATCAAAACCGACAACCGATGGATAAAAGATAGAACCGTAAGCTTGTCCTTCTTGGTTTCTCCTTTAGAGCAGGTGTGAGATGGCTGGAAACTTCAATAAAAATCTTTCATAGGGTTTTAGGGTTTAAATATATATTTAAACATCTCTTTCCTAATATAAAATATGTCAAAACAAGCCCACAAGGCCCGCTAGAAGACAAAATAGACGTTTTTATGATTTCTGGCTGTTCTTGGCAGCCTTGGGACATGTTGGAATCCACCACATGCTTCTTGAATGGTATGACCTGGTCGCGTAGCTCGGCCATGCCATTTTCTGACGTTTTTCGACTTCCAGCTCGTTTATCTTCGTACGCGCGTACCGGCTTCATCCGAGCTCCGTTTTAGCTGATTCTTTCTCTATTTAACTCGTTTTCTCGCTCTCTTCAACATTGGAATCAAAAATAATCACAAACATGTAATTTCATGCAAGAATAATAATAATCGTTAACTTTTTACGCACAAAACAACACAAAAACAGGATAAAACGCTATGAGTTTTGCAACACATCAAATATCCCCACACTTGAACCTTTTTCGTCCCTGAAAAAGAAATCTAAACAGGATCATAACCAAGTGTAAGACAACAAACTCCCAGATTATTTAACATTACTAAAGCACAAGAAACAGCTCGACATATTGACCGTGATTGCCGGTATTGTTGTTCACTTAAACCCAGCCACTAACCAATCAATCCCCCAATTGCATTAAGCGTTTTAAGTCCAAAAATCAAGGCTACACCTACCCCATATCAGACAAAGAGAGCTAGAAGAACTAGAGTCGAAGTAAACTGGTTCGACAAATCACCATAAGCCGATGACTCGTTGATGGTACTAATTAGATGCACTCGGTGAAATTTGATGGATGAATGGGCCTGTGGAGGTTGTACGAGCTATTCCTAAATATTATTGGACCTTGTCCTATAAATTCCTAATTTGATATTTATTGACTAAGAACCTTCAAGCCCCAATAGTGTATCTTCAGAGTCACTATCCCCTTGGTAACACGTAAACTCTAAGTCCCGTCTAGTATGTGCATCTTTGGCCTCTTTTACTAACTTTGAGAATGCTTCTTTGGCATTTTACAATACATAACTTTCTCAAAATCATTTGATTTTTTTTTGAACAACTATTCGGAATACTCATAACTTTCATAACATACTTCTTTTTTCTTTTTATTTTTCAATTTTTTTTATTATTTTTTTATATCACCCTAAAGTATATAACTATTTCTAAGCTCGTAAAAAGATGGACATGTGGTGGTGTGCTGGTTTGATGCATCTAAGTCTTACCATCTCAAAGTTTTTAGATTATGGTAATCCTCCCTAAGCATCAAAATTCGGTTTCACCGTTTTTCAAATTATTATATATATGAAATCTGCTAAAGATGACTATCAAAGCTAGTTGGGCCTACCGACACATCCCAAATCAGATATGCAAACCATCTCTTCTTTTATTATTATATTATATTTTTCAAAAGTTCCGAGAGTTCGTTAACACAACGGTAATAATATCATTTCCTGCTTAACGTAGAAGAAAAACAATTTTCAAGGGATAATTTTCTTTAAAACTTTTTTTTTAAATATTAAATCCCAAGATTTTCAATATTCATTTATTTTTCTTAAAAATGAAAACGTCAGTTCCCCATCCCCACACTTAAATTTCACATTGTCCTCAATGTGAGACAAGCAAAAGACAAAACTAAACATAAAGAAAAATAAAGTGGAACAGACTCCCCTGGTATATGTGATCATGAAAGTGTACGGTGAATCATGTTCCTCGCCCTCATATTCGAACGCAAGCATGTGACTCCAGTACTCTCTATTAAGCTATCACCCACGAACGAAAGCGGCAATCCTTAAGCAAATTGCATCCCCACACTTGTTTAAAACTCTAGCTCATCAACCGTCATCAACCAACCAAGGAATAAACTGCAAGTAAGAGAAGAAACACCGGGCAAAACTCGGAAAATAAAAATAAAAATGAAAATAAAATAATAAGGAAAGATATTACCAGGTTGCCTCCCGGGAAGCGCTAAGTTTATTGAATAGTCTTCAGCTGGACTCGCTCCCGAAACCTCAATCAGGAGGCTTCTCCTTTATTCGCTTCCTATCAATACTCCTCAAACTCTCCTCTTACAACTGGTCGGGAAGAAACCAACTGCACCGCTTTCATGGGCCCAAACATACAACGTGAACTTGGCCCACCAACTCGTAGACTCCCCCAAAAATGATTCCTTGAAGTGAAACGGGAGTGACGAACTCTTCTTCATACCATGATCTCTTAGCCTAGATATCTTCCTTATTCTTTTAACCAACTTTTTAAACCTCGACACGTCCCGAATGGAGATTGAGTACGGTTCATATTTTTGGTTTTTCACAATCCAAGTGCAATGGTGGGAAGACTAAATCACCAACCACCTCATGGCTCTTCTCACAAGGCTCCTTGATCCCCGCACTTGGCTCGTTATACAATAGATCCTCAAGCAACTTTAAATCGCCAAGTGGGTCGAACTCTCCTTCATCCATCACTGTAAAATCTAACAACTCATCACCCAACTCACCCCGAAACTCGTCTTCCCACGAGGGTACATACTCCTCCGGCCGCTTTTCCATCCCCACATCTTCAAATTCAATAATCGGCTCACTAAGCTATGATTGACTCATTAAACCAAGCCAAATTCCATCTAAAGCTTTTTGGGTCGGAAATGGGGCATTTGGATTTGTATCATGGATGATGCGCAACCAATCAAACATTACCTCATCCGGATCTGGTATTTACTCAATGAATTCACCGGATGAGTTTTCATAACCCAGAAGATTCCCCTTTAAATCAAATATTAAACGTAACCGGAGTTTCACTCGATTTTCCTTTTTGCAATCCAAAATCCTCTTTATCTCCATCTGCCAAATGGTGCAACGTTTTTGTTCTTTGAAGCCATTCTCGTAAGCCTCCATTACTGCACACTTAAACAGAAACGGATCACGGGCACCAGATAGTAGTAAACAAAAATTAATTAAAACAAAAATTAAACTATTTAAAAGAAAACTAAAATAAACTATATTAATCAAAATATATCTACAAAACTATAAAAATCAAGTCCTCAACTCGGGTCGTTCTCCAATCGCCTCAAACCGTTTCCCCGGCAACGGCGCCAAAAACTTGATGTGCGAAAATATATATATAAATGGTAAACACAAATCGCAACTCGACAGTAAGTCTTAAATTTATAAAACCAAACAATCCTAACTAAACTTCACACAAACAGCAAGTATACCGGTCGTGTAGCAGCACAGTCTAATGGAAGTCCGGATGTCGAACACAAAGACACGTGAGAACGGCTCAGATAATTAACCCTAATCTAAGTCCTGCCTAAATAATATATTTCTTAATCTTATTTATTTAAAACTAACTTAACTAACAGTGGAACTTAACGAAACTAACTGGAAACTTAACGGGTTTTAACAATAATAAGAAAACGAATCACCTAGGTAAGATGACTTAACGGGTATAGGATGGGTAAGGTGCTAACAAGTGTTTGAAACCGGCGTCTGAAGATGAACTAAGATAGATGTAATCAAGGCAACTGGTCCCTACGGTCAGTTTTACCAGAAAACCTTAACAACGTCTATTAGCTTTTTAATTTACGGTTGTTTATTTACGTACCCTAATGATTTATTACATGGTCTGTATCAAAATCACAATCCTCACTAAGGCTCGAGCTAATTACAAACCTAGGAAGATAGGGGTAATTCAATAATAAGGATAAAGTAATTCAACTTACAAACTAACCTAGTCGATAGCTAGAAAACCGCACGTGGTCTCGCAACGGGTAACTAAATCAACTAAAGCAGAGAGATAAGATAACCCCTAAGGTTTTGGTCCAACTCAAAGGGTATGATCCTAATGACCTAAATGATTCAAGAAATATAAACCCTAATGGCACGCGTCTACCACAATCAATCAACACACTCAGTATTAACCGAACTAGCAATTAACGACTACACGAAACAAATTCATGCAGTAATCAACTACTTGGGGCTCATACAACCTAAAATACATCTAATGGCAGCAAGGTTCATGGAATAATACCACAAATTATGAACTTTACAATAACTAAATTATCAAACACGAAATCAGCACCCGAAAAGTGATAAATCAATCGTTAAACATCAAACTTAGGTGATTCTAACCAATCTAGCCAATCATAATCAATGAACGGTAGAAAATATATATAAAAGTGATGAACATGTTCATATAAATCTGATTACAAAAGGTTTGAATGATTAAAACTCAAAAACGAACTTAAAATCGTTAAAACAATCAAAACCGACAACCGAAGGATAAAAGATAGAACCGTAAGCTTGTCCTTCTTGGTTTCTCCCTTAGAGCAGGTGTGAGATGGCTGGAAACTTCAATAAAAATCTTTCATAGGGTTTTAGGGTTTAAATATTTATTTTAAACATCTCTTTCCTAATATAAAATATGTCAAAACAAGCCCACAAGGCCCGCTAGAAGACAAAATAGACGTTTTTATGATTTCTGACTGTTCTTGGCAGCCTTGGGACATGTTGGAATCCACCACATTCTTCTTGTATGGTATGACCTGGTCGCGTAGCTCGGCCATGCCATTTTCTGACGTTTTTCGACTTCCAGCTCGTTTATCTTCGTACGCGCGTACCGGCTTCATCCGAGCTCCGTTTTAGCTGATTCTTTCTCCATTTAACTCTTTTTCTCTCTCTCTTCAACATTGGAATCTAAAATAGTCACAAACATGTAATTTCATGCAAGAATAATAAATAATCGTTAACGGTTTACGCACAAAACAACACAAAAACGGGATAAAACGCTATGTGTTTTGCAACACATCATGGCCCTATTCATAGGGTTAGCCTATCTCGCGATAGGGTCAAAACATCTCGATTTTTAACGACTTTACACTCTCGACCCCCAAACTCTGAAAATATTTACAAATTTAAACCCATAAATTATTTACCCACCGAATCCAAACACTTTAAATATATATAAGATATATTTTTGTTGCTCCGACACTTAAAAACATTTGCATGAAAGAGGACCGTGTCTTAAATCCATAATCCTTTCATAAACCAAAGATAAAAACAACATTTAAAAATAAAGTAGAATAAAACACAATAAATAAATATTAAAATTAATACCCCTTTAATATATTAAGTTGTAAATAAAAAACAAAAGAGAAGAACAAAATAAAATTGAAGTAAAGATGAAATTAATATTATATTAATTATATTAATTTTAAGTAACAACAATTTATATATATAGGTAAGAAAGATCACAACATGAAATCACATTATCTATTAAAGTCCTAGATCACACTTTTATTTGGATATTATTATGCCAAGAACTCAAAGTCGGTTGTAGATATAATTTGTCCAATTTAAACCTAAAAAGTATTTTGATGTCAATGTGATATGTTAATGTATACATTAAGCACAATACTTATGTGGCCCCCATTTAATCCAACATGTTACAAACTCCATCATACATTGGGCATAGTTTATGTTCGTTAGTACTACCCCGATTTGACTCTGAAACCTAATGATTGATCAAAATATTTTAAGCTTATTTATATATTTTTTATATATTTTTATTTTGAAAGTTTTCTTTCAAACAACAAAGGTTGAACCATGGACTTACTTGTCATACGGACTTACAAGCTTTCATATAAAGTGCTTAAGATTTACTTGTTTGCCCCACGTTACGTGGTTTTAATATACCCATTTTTGTTTGTTACTTATTAACATTTTTGTTGTTGATTTTAAATGCTTTTAAGGACTTTACAGTTTTTCTGCTTTAACATTTTGATTTTTAATATTTGTATCTAAAGAAAAATTAATTTTTATGGTGATCAATCAATAACAGGCTCGTGTATGACTTACTAATAACATTTTTTCCTTCATTGATATGACTTATATTAGAGTCGGCAACCGCTTCATGAGTGTGTAACCAATAGTATAGGCAGGAATATAAGTATATATCACTTTGACACTTACTCATTTGTCAAGCCTATCTACACATCAAGCAATGATCTTATTGGCTTTTGATCTACTCTTTTCATGTGCTAGAATCGTAAGAGATAATTTCTTATCATTTTCCAAAGGTCGGATTGACTTCTCAAAATTTTATAACATTTATAATATCCGACTCTATAAGCAGGAGCTCCCTCTTAACGAAAGGATATATTTTCATGTGCTAGAATCGTAAGAGATAATTTCTTATCATTTTCCAAATGTCGGATCGACTTCTTAAAATTTTATAACATTTATAATATCCGACTCTCTAAGCAGGAGCTCCCTCTTAATGAAAGGATATCTTTTTAAACTTTTTCTTAATATAATATGTTAAAGTACTAAATAAGGATAAAGTATAAAATTTTTTGACGAGTTAAATGACTCATTTTTTTTCTTAAAGAAACTGAAAATCTTTTTGGTAAGTTAGACATAACTCATTTTCTCCCTCTAAAATTGTGACATATTCGAAAAATATTTACAAAATTAAATAGTGTGGCAAAGTTGTAATCAGTGTGGACCAAAGGCTTTCGTAAAAAGGTTAACAAAGTTGTAAACAGTGTGGCCCCTTCTAATAGTGACAAGTTTCCGGTCATAACAATCACGAACAAAATGGATTCGGATGTCAATGTGTTTATTATTTGAGTGTTGGACCGGGTTGTTGCCTCATTATCACACTTGATATGGGTGTTAAAGAAATTTAAGCCAAAATCCAGCAGCTGATGATCCAAATCACTTGTGAACAACAAGCGGAGGTGGTGGCGATGTATTCTGCTTCAGCAGTGGAGGTGAATACGGTGACTTGCTTCTTGCATTTCCAAGAGATCAACCTATCTCCTAGGAACTGACATCCACCGGATGTTGACTTTCTATCAAGATTGCATCCCCCAAAATTGCTATCGGTGTAAGCATGCAGTACTAGAGGGGAGTCTTTGGGATACCAAAGACCTAAGCAAGGATTTCCCTTTAGATACCGAAAGATACGCTTTACAGTGGTTAAGTGCGATTCTTTTGGATCACACTGATATCTAGCACACTGATAGAAATGGAAAATAATATCTTGTCTGCAGGTAGTAAGATACATCAGGGAACCAATCATTGATCGATAAAGATGTTAAACAACTCATTTTCCCGATGGATCTGAAGCTAGCTCTGGTCGGGTAACATTTTGAGTGAGGAAAGGAGTGGAGTCCTTGAATCCAAATTTATGAACGATGTCATGAACGTAATTCTCTTGATATATCAAAATCCCGTCTGATTTCTATTCAACTTGAAGACCCAGAGAGAGGGTCATCTCCCCCAATGAACTCATCTCAAACCAACTTTGCATGACCTGAGCCAAATCTCTACACAGTGTATCATATATAAAGCCAAAGATGGTGTCATCAACATATACTTGGACTAGAATCTGATCATCTTTCACCTTCTTGATAAAGAGTGTTTGATTGATAACACCTCTTATATAGCCATTCTTCTAAATATGTTTTGCTAATGCAGCATACCAAGCATGGGGTGCCTGGTGAAGGCCATAAATAGCTTTATTAAGACGATAAACATTTTTTGGACGATCATGATCTTCAAAACCTAGTGGTTGCTTGACATGTATTTCTTCCTTCACTTTCCCATACAGAAAGGCAGTCTTCACATCCATTTGATACACTTTGAAGTTCATGTATGAAGCATAGGCCAGAAAAAGACGACCACCTCAAGCCTAGCAACAGGAGCATATACTTCCTCGTAATCAAGACCTTTACGTTGATAGAAACCTTAAACAGCCAACCTTGCCTTATTTCTTATTATCACCCCTTATCATCTTTCTTGTTTCTGAATACCCATCTTGTCCTAATTACTTTCTTGTTCTACGGTTTCTTCACTAACCTCCACTAATTGAGCTTCTTGAACTGTAAAAGTTCATCTTTCATTGCTCAACCCACGGTTCTTCTTTAGAGATACCTTCACTATGTGAATATTGACCTTCAGCCACACGAAAAAAGTGTGGCCGTAGGCCTTTAGCCACACACATTTGGTTCAGGTCATATGTGGCCAAAGGTCGCGCCACCGTGGGTATGATATGGACACACACAGTTTTTAGTGGCCTTATGTGGTAATAAGTGTGGCTAAAGGGTACAGACATTAGTTGTTGGCCATCAAGAAGCCTCTCCAATAAGTGTGGCTAAACGGTAGAAAATGACCACATGACTATTTACTATGAGTGACCATTGCACGTATAGAGCCACATGAATTAATGTTTCAGCCACATGAATTTTATAATAATATGGCCAATAGGGTTGTGTTAAGCGTGCATTGTGACCTATACCGTGTGGATATAGCAAAGCAATGACCACTTAAATTTAATAATAGTGTGGCTAATTATATTATATAGACACTGGATATTACATTAAAAGTGGCTAAATATGTTTACTTGCCACTCAAACAATCATTTGTAGATTATAGTGTGGCTATTGTCTTACCGTTTGTCACACATAATGTTTTTCTTAATTTAAAGTGTGGCTATTGTCAAACTTTTCGTAACACATAGTGATGTATTGTATGGCCAATCATATCATATAGACATTGGAGGTTATTATCAATGGGGCAAAAAATGTGAACTTGCCAGTCAAACACTCTTTTGTAGTTTTTGGTGTGGCTATTGTCTTACCGTTTGTCACACATAATGTTTTTCCTAATTTAAAGTGTGGCTAATGTCAAACTTTTCGTCACACATAGTGATGTATTGTATGGCCAATCATATCATATAGACACTGGAGGTTATTGTTAATGTGGCTAAAAATGTAACTAAACACATTAGCATAAATTCAAAAATGTTTTTTCATAAGTTTAACAAATCCAACAACATAAATTCAAAACAGGTTTACATTACCAAACCTTCACTAATAAGTTTTAAATTCAAAATATTTGAAACTACTACTAATTACTACCGACCTCAAACTTTCTCATAAGCTCATCAGATTGTTTTTGCCTCCTTTCTTCATTTTCCTTACGTTCTTTTTCCATGTGTTCCATTCGTTGCTCGTTCTTCCAACTCGTTTCTTGACTTCCTTTCATTTTCTAGTTCTTTTTCCATTTCGGCTCTAACTTTTTGAACCTAAAATTGTTGAAAATATTAGCATCATAACTAATAAAGGGTTAATGTAAGGGGAAACCTCAAAGCCAAGTAGGGGTGTTCACGGTCCGGTTTTCGCGGTTTTTCGTTAAACTATAAACCAAACCATTGGTAACGGTTTTTAATTTATGTAAACCAAAACCAAACCGTATAACTTTTAAACCGAAACAAACCAAACCGTTACTAACGGTTTGGTTCCGGTTGGTTTCATGGACCTGAACCCGAACCAGCCCGTTTATATATTACACCCACAAAATCAGTATGTAATTTTCATTTAAATTTTTAGTTATAAACCAAACCAACCCGTTTATGAGTATACCATATGTATATTAAATTATAGTGTTAGCAGTTTATATGTTACCAAATGTATATGAAATATGAAACTGTCTATTTCATTTGCTCGCCCCTGGTTGATATGTTATACCTAATTATATAACAAAACGAAAAATGATAAAGATTACTTACAAATGCGTTTTCTGACTTTTCCGTACACAAATCAAATACAACAAGGTTATTAATGTTGAGCTCGCCCATCCAATACTTTTTCTTGCTTTCTTTGCTGAGGTGGGTATCTAAGAATACTTTAATCCACTTAACGTTTTGACCATGTTCTTTTTCCTAATAAGAAGTAACGTAATAAACGTTAAAGCACAAACAATTATAATTTTTGACCTAATTTTTTAAGATTAAATTTACAAATAAAACTAGCTTACCAAGCGGATACGATGCTCATCAAACCCTATCGAACCGCCCGTATGCTGAGATATACTGCCATCATTACCCTCTTTTGTGTGGTTGTCTCTCCCGCTTGCGGACTTCTTTAGCCATTTTTCCGTGTTCCAACCCTATAAAGAGAGAAAAATATATGATACATATATAGGGTAAAAAATATAAAAATAAAAACTTGAATCGACGCATAGCACAACGACCTTCACACACAATCACATTAGACAACTGTACTAAAAAGTCCTAACATGTATTCACACATAGTATCATGGCAAATCAACCAAACATTCATCATACAACTTAATTTATGATCACTTAGTTCACGAGACAGATTATAACATGTACAAACTTATTTTATTCACTATGAAAAGATGAAGTATAAATTCTACAAAATTTACCACAGTATAATATTTGAATTAGGTTTCTCAAACAATTTTTATTATATTTTTCTCATGCATACAAAACTCACAATAATTCAAGCATTAAAGATATGTACCAACAATTCAGCAGATTGCATAACAAACACTTGTTTAATGGTTCTATCAACTCATTAATTCAAATTGTGCAAGACTAATTGGGTTGTCTTCAAATCTCATAATACTAATTTTCAGAACTGGAACCAACCCGTTTGGTTTTATCATTAGGGAGTTATGGTGTCGGAAAGACAGACCAGAATATAACTCACCAAATCAGCTTTGACCAGTGTTTTTGTAAAATTATAAAAACTATTCAAAACTTGTCCAAAAATTACAAACTTTACCTTTTCTGGAAACTAGACTCATATTACTATATCCTAGAATCAACAATCGTTCAATAATCATCGTTTAACATCAAGTTACATACCAATAAATAAATAAAAACGAATCTGTCAGCAATGAAAGAAGATGTACTAAGCTTCAATTACAAGTGAAATACATACCTTTTTAGCGATGAAAGAAGATGTACTAAGCTTCAATTACCAGAAATAACACTTAAATTTGAAAATCCCAAAACTTGGTTCTTAGGGTTCTTCACACTCAACACGAATCCGGCAAAAATCGAGATAGAATTGATGGAAACCGACACCATACGTGAATTCCTCTCGCAAAAATAATAAGATTAGAGCCCGGAATCAAATGATTTGGTTAAAAATTGAGTGAGTTAGAGAATTAAAGATGAGAGATGGTGGGTGTAGAGAGATGAAGAAGAAGAATAAGAAGTAATGAAGAGAAAGAAAAAAAGGTAGGTTAATATGAAATTAGATTTAAGAATGAGAGGGTAATTCAAAATTTTTAAAGAAAAGAGGGGTGAATTTAATTGAAAAATTTTGAGGGAAGTAAAATTAATAGGAAATAAATATAATTAAATATTTTTATTTTTTATTAAAATAAAGAGTTGTTAGTGTGTGTGTTTGTATATATATATATAACAACTAATTAAACCTTAAATAATATAACAAATTGTATTTTAAATATAAAAACATATAAAATAAATACAAGTGATATTTATAGTTGCTCTAAAAGAGTTGTATAAGAGTGTAGTAATCAGTGTTAATGCCCAATAATAAACCATACGCTTATTAGTGCGTCATACTAGTTCTTGATCGGTGTTAGTGTCTCATTATAGCATCTATCATGTCACAGTTGCTCTAAAAGAGTTGTATAGGAGTGTCATTAGTCATGGTTAAGTGTTAACGCCCGAAACACACCATACTTTCGTCAATAGGCCTTATTTGGCTATCATTAGTAATAGACTCATAGTTAGATGTTAGTGTCCCTTGGTTACGTCATAGTTGCTTTAAGAAGTTTGTATATGACTATCATTAGTCATACTTAGATGTTAACGCCCAAAACATGTCATACATTCATCAATGGGCCTTGAATGGTATTAGTGGCCATTATAGCATCTATCATGTT